>NC_139348.1:109970450-109990450 GCF_055883805.1 Amblyomma maculatum
GCGTGGGTACCCATCTTCCGGCGTTATTAGAAAGAAATAAATAACGACAGAAAGAAAGAAAGAAATAAACACAGAAAGAAAGTAAGAAAGTAAAAAAGAAAGAAAGAAGGAAGGAAGGAAGGAAGGAAGGAAGGAAGGAAGGAAGGAAGGAAGGAAGGAAGGAAGGAAGGAAGGAAGGAAGGAAGGAAGGAAGGAAGGAAGGAAGGAAGGAAGGAAGGAAGGAAGGAAGGAAGGAAGGAAGGAAGGAAGGAAGGAAGGAAGGAAGGAAGGAAGGAAGGAAGGAAGGAAGGAAGGAAGGAAGGAAGGAAGGAAGGAAGGAAGGAAGGAAGGAAGGAAGGAAGGAAGGAAGGAAGGAAGGAAGGAAGGAAGGAAGGAAGGAAGGAAGGAAGGAAGGAAGGAAGGAAAAATTTTATTAAGCCAAGTTGTTTTTAGGCGGTTTTTGGGGCGTCTTCTGAGGTGTCTCCTTGTTGCATCCTCAGGAGTCTTCTCCGTCGACCTCGTCCACTTCCACCCAATGGTCGGTTGCCTGTCTATCCAGGGCTCCGCTGGCCACTGCCGCCCGTTGAGCTCGCTGTACCAGACCTTGCTGGTCTTCGCAGCGGTCACTGGACAGCAGTCTGCCATTGCTCCTATTAAACAAAATTTTACGTAGTGTGTAAAAAATAGATATATTCGATATGAAGTAGGGGGTGCCTTCAGAAAAACTGGGTGTCTACATTTCCCTTAGCAGGCGTCAAGGTAAATCACTGTGAATAACTACTCGTTCAATTCCATCTCAAATGCTACAGCTGTACTAAAACATGATGAAACTTCCTCGATATCTCTACTCCTTTTTTAAATCTAAAGAAAACGCAGCACGAACCTTTCGGTGTTCGGTGTAGTCTTAGATAGGTATCAATGCGGATATTCAAGCAACCCTACAAAACAAGTGTTAAGGGAACTTTATGCAGAGCTACTGGATGCCTTTGACCTTAACGGTTGCAGCACGTTGGCCCATATATTGAAATCCGGCAATCTGAATGGCCCAAATCTCGGGGGCTATAGCAATATCTCATACTACCTATCTTTCTTCAATGGAAATGTTAAGGGTGTCCAAAGCCCGAATATAATTTAGGGTTATATCTATGCAGTTTGTTCTATGCACCCTGAGCCCAATTTCGTAAATTTTATTTCAAGTGAGCAAGAATTCCACTTGCTGTGAATTGAAAATTGCAAAGTGTGGACGCCGTGGTAGTGATGAGACGTCGTATCGCAAATTAAGTAGTTCTGCTGTGCCGTTTAAAGGCTTCGCTCCTCTACGATATTCCACAAACCGATGCGCTCCGCTGCATAGACCAATGCCTTCTATTACAGGTCTGAGAAACGCCATCTCCTTCTGTGGATTATTACTGGTATAGCTAGCTTCTTCCACTGAATGAGAGAGATATATTTTAATGGCAACAGATAAGTGGTAATCGCCCAGAGTTTGTAGGCATGGCATGTGGAATTGGCGTCGTAATAATGACGCACTCCAAATTAGAACACCTCCACTGAATGAAACGACAAGGTGTGAAACTAACCATAGGAGTTTAGAAAAAGCAGCGTGCTAAGCTCTTACTACCGCAGTGGTTCAGCGGCAGTTCCATCGCTGCCGTCAACAGGCAGACCATGTGATGCACCGGCCTATCGCTCAACACAGTGAAGCAATCTAACAATAGCGTCAGAGCCCAGATTTGTCAAGAAAAATTCACTTGTGATTTACCTTATTTCGCTTATGAATAAAAAAATGAACACGAACGCACAGAAATTCACCACATCTGCATTGAATTAACCATGATGGGGCGTGTTTCCGTCCATCAGGGTTCGATTCAGGTGCTCCTGTAGTAAAATGAAGCATGCGGAAACAACAACCCTGGCCATCTTATTTGTATCAATGTTGCTTCACGTAACTTCCGCGACTCCTCTTTAATGCGATATCTCTTCTTCAAGTACGGCTCTAAGTAAGGATATTTATACGTAACTAGAGGTAAATCCGCTTCTTGGGCTCTTAGTGAGTGCTCACCATGTGGCTCATAGTGAGTGCCCATGCCGCGTTATATAAAAGTAGTAGTATAAAACTTTATTCCCCAAATAGGGAGGGGTTTAGGGATTGGGGTCTTGAGCTGCAGGTGGTGTTCCTAGGCACAGGATCCCATTGGTTCTGCCCCGCCGGGGTGGCGCAGTGGTAAAGGCGCTCGACTACTGTGCCCAAGGACGCGGGATCGAATCCCGGCCTCGGCGGCTGCGTTTCAATGGAGGCGAAACGGAGTGGCGTCCGTGTGCTGGGCGATGTCAGTGCACATTAAAGAACCCCAGGTGGTCGAAATTTTCGGAGTCCTCCGCTATGGCGTCTCTCATAGCCTAAGGCCTAAGTCGCTTTGGGACGTTAAACCTCACAAACCAACAAACCAACCCATTGGTTCTTGCTTCCTCTTCGGCCCGCTCTACCAGCACCAGCTGATCTAAAACGCCAATTCGTTTCTATAAAATACTATTCGGTGACACCAAAAAAGAATGAAAACTCAGTTCTGACATAAACGCAGAAAAGCGTCCAGCCAATTTTCAAAATGTCCGTTCTCTAAACATAGCAGCTGTGTCAACAAAAGTGTCAGGGTGCGATTCATAGACCACTGACCACTTTATAAGTTGCGCCATCCTTCACCAACCTGTACGAAGTGAAAAGCGCTAGCAGTAGTTCAGTTTGGAAATGCAGTTTACAAAATTTAAAAATCAAGCAGATCTGAGCCAAAGCAACGCTGTAAATGGCAACGTAGTCCCTATAGGCCAGGGGGTAGTGTCAACTTTCTCCACAAAAACCCCTTTACCGATGCAGCACAGATGTTGGTGCAAGGTTCTTGAAAAAGACCCACGAACTGATTTTCGTCGTTGTAGTGGTGCGTTTACAATATTTTCGACGCTCGAAATTTGTGGAGGTTGAGCAGGAATCCTCTTTTCACCCTCGATGAACTTGATATCCAAAATATAAAGCCTTCAAGTTCCTGACAGGACCATTCAAGAGACAGTTTTTAGTCCCGGAATCTACTGACCAATACTTTGTCATTGGCCTTGGAGAGGATCGACAGGCATGAAACAGAGTAAAAAGCAAAGCAAGAATCAGGAGCTGTGGGAGGGTGTTGGGGGTGGATTTCAGCTCCACCTTTAGGGTCAAATAAGCGACCAGCGTTTTCTGCGATCAGCTTGTCTGACTTGGAATGCAAGGGTATTGGAGGGTCGTATAAATGAGAAGCCTTAAATGGCAGCCCCTGTCAATTTGTCGTGCATCTCACATGGCCGCGTGACATAACATAACTCTTCGACCAGCGAGTGCCCTGCAGTAGGCGAGAAATTTGTATTGGGGGGTGTCGCCATTGAAATAAAAAATATCTCGAAAAAAGCCGAAAAGAGCAAGCGATTAGGCTCTCAGAAAATTTCGGAAGGTTTGCAAGACACGAGAAATGTTACACTTCTCGTGGCCGTGTAAGAAGTGTTACAGTGATGCTTCAATTGCAATACTCTTAACCTCCTGATTAAAAAAAATCCCACTTTTGAAAGACAGAAACATTGGCATTTGCCCTCAACCGGGATCGTGAAACGCACATCATGATTATCCTTGTCTACCGTATGGTTAATAGTAGCGACGACAATGACGCTGCAATTAGTGACAGTGGTAATGATGACGGTGCATTTAGCTGATAATGATAATGGGACCAAACGGGACGCCCAGCATGCACCAGCAAGGCTTAGGCATTCGCATTTCTGCAGTGCAGATTCCACAGTGTTCCCGGAATATTTTTCTTAGGCAGTATTTGCGACAACAAAAAATAAAGCTAAAACGATCGGCAATTTTTCACACATACTTTGTACAAGTCGTTAATTACTTCTAAAGGGCTATCAAATCCTCCATAATAATTAACGGATGCTACTAAAGACCCGTTTTCGTCTACACACTTCCGTTACCCCAGTGCCTCACAGATACTGAACATAGGAACGAAAATTGATCAATGTCCCATTGATTAGCAACTGCCTACTGACAACTCCTTCAAACCCTTGTGATGAAGCGATCTTGTGATGCTGTGTTTACATTGGGACTTGGCTTCGACGCCGGCTTCGATCGCGGCTGCTGATACGAAAGGCCAGCACTCGCGCCCCACTTTCTCGAAACCGAGCCGTTTTACAATGGTCTTCGCGTGCTTGGCGTGGCTACCGACGTTTCCGCAACTAATGCCGTCTGCACGCCTCGAGCCTGGAGGGGGAAACAACGCCCGCTTCTTGTGGGAGCCTGCCCGGCCTGAGCGAACCGGCGAGGTGCATACGTAATACCACATCGAGCTACTGCGCATGCGTCCTTTCTGGCTGTCCGAAGCGCAGCTTTATCGGCACGCCATCTCGGTCCGATGCGTCCCTGACCAGTCTTGAAAATGGCGAAACTGTGTAAGACCACGCAGATGTTCAAACAGAAATTGCGCGCTTTGCTTCGCAGAATGGCGTGCTGCACGTCGGTAGTGTGGTTGCGAGTACTGTTATAATCGGATACAGCCTGAGACTGCAGTAACCGTCACACGCAATTCATCCGTTACAGAAAGTAGTCCGCATCTAAGGCTTCCCTGATAAAATCTAACCATCAGACTTAAATTAAGCTCAAGAATTTAGATGCCTCCGGCTTGTTTTGTTTAGCCAAATATTAAAAACTGATACTGTTTACTGTTCACCGGAGTAATACACACGCTGCAGACCACTGCCCATAGTTAGCAACTTCTCTTTTTATATGTTTTATCTTACTATAATGGTTCAAAGCGATGCGCGTAGCATTATCGCTCTTAGATGACGTACTAAGGTTGCCTTGTTTAATTTATTTAACGTGGAAGGAACGCTAGCTTTACTGACATCTCTTCGTTTCTTCTGCTTTTTGTGATTTGAGCAGCTCTACTGATTCAGTGCCATAGTTCGATGTCAAAGCGTTAAAGACCTGTTGTGCAGAATATGCAGCGTTGTCAGCATTCGGCATTCTAAGCGGAAAATTACGGCTGTGCCTTTGGAAATGGGAGATGACAGATGACATGACTTGGCACTGATTAGCTGCCAGGATGTTTGACGTCACCCAATCACGTGACATAGCAGGAGCTGCCAACTCAGGTGGCCTCTGTGAGATAGCAATCAAACACGGGATACCTGCATCCCGAGTTGGCCACGCCATACTCCCAAGCCACGCAGGTGCGTCCTCGGTTAAACCGAGACACCTTTTTCGGGTGGCCCGGTAGCTGACAACGTTATCCTAGGGAGCATTTGTGAAATAATAGAGGCATAAATTAAGAGAGTAATGAGTGAACGAGTAAAAATCCAGCCAGCAAGCACCATCAACCCAATACTGGTGCTGTGTCGGCAGTGTCCGGCCCAACATAGGACCGCTGCATTAGCAATGCAGTACCAATATTGGGCCAATGGATCGTGCCGTATGGCTGCACTTTGTTGTTGTTGTGGTTGTTGTTGTGGCTGTAGGAAGAAAGAAAAGAAAATGCACGCGCCTGCTACTGGCTCTGTAGCTGAGCCACCTCCGCTGCCTCGTGCAGACAGAAGAGAAAATGGAGAAGAAAGGAAAAAGAAGAGGGAGAGAAAGACGCGCTCCGCAACAGCCGTCGTCCACCACTACCGAAGCTGTGGCGGGTGCAATGACAGCCTACAACAAATAAAAATCAGTGGCTGGCTAGCCACCGCCGCAAGCGGCGTTGATCTACTGTCCCAGCCCCGTAGGGCCAGGAACTGCCACCCTTCCTGCACTTTGTCGGATGCTAAGAAGTATTTACTCTTTTACTACAAAGCTGCTCTCCCGTTTGGGATTCCTCTTAACTTTAGTAGGGTAACAATTTTAATCACCGGAAAATGTGAGGAAGAAAACACCGGAATATTAGAACAAAACTTCGTGATTGGCTCTTTGCCAGGCTGGATGGCAGGCTGCTACAAGGCACAGCTTTGCAGCGACCTCTTCGGCCTTGTCCATCACACAAAGTTGTATGTACCTCCTGGTCCCAGCTGGGCACCGCAACCTCCCACTGATTTAGGTTGGAGAGTCGCATGTGGTAGTTCCGCGGGTCATTCAAAAAGGATGCGATTGAGAGTGGCTTTGGTTGGTCCTCACATAACGCAGTCCGGTGCCTTGAGTGCCTCCGGACGAAATGCTTCCTTAGTTCTTTGGAGCACCCACTGTCTCTGCTCTTTGTCCTGCAAGACTGTTTGTTTGGTCTTCAGAGGCCTCAGGAAACGTTTGTGTCACTGAGAGGCTGTATGAGAGTTTTAAAAATAAAGATTGATATTTTAAACTTGACGCGCTGAGGGTGTACAAATGCTCGAGTGAACTAATTAATGCAAGGAGAAATTCTGCTTCTCTGCTTTTGGCGCCGCTCGAATCCTACTCAGGACCGTAGTATGACAACGACCACAAACGCTGTCATGCAGAGTGCTCCGCCGTGGGTTAACGAGGCAAGTCGCCAACGCATCTTGTCACTTGACCGGATATTGATCGTCACCTGATCACACAGGATGCAGGTCAAACATAGGCAGTACTGTCCGCTCGCCAACTTTAGGTACGTGAACACGTGGCCACAGCAACCGCTGTCTTGGCTTATGTTGAAAAATCGTAAGGAGGTGTTAACCTACCCGATGATTCAGCCATTAGCAAAAAAAAAAACAGAAAAATAAAGACCACTGTGGTGGTTCAATGCATGGTTAGGGCACCCAACTGCTGTGCCCAAGTATGCGGGATCGAATCCCGGCCGCTGCGGCAGATTTTCGGCGGACGCGGAATGGAGTGGCGCGTTTGTGGGCTGTGCGATGTCAGTGCACGTTAAAGAACCCCAGGTGGTCGACATTTCCGGAGTCCTCATCTACGGCGTCTCTCATAGCTTCAGTCGCTACGGGACGTCAAACTCTACAAATGTAGTGTAATACGTTAGAAAAAAACTTAAGGACAATTTAACATAGGTAAGCGCGCCATGTGCCCCGGGTCAGCTTTGTTTTCGTCTGCTGAATCACGACCATAGATCTGCTGACTCACTGTCGCCGTCTCCATTCCGCTGCTGTTCTTGTCGTCACGCATGGCGATACTGTGCGTCACACAATTAGAACGAGCCAAGAATGGCCTTCATGAAAATTAGATAAAGCAGGTACAATCTGTTCAGGTGCGGGGACTGCCATATAATGCGGATTTGTAAGACAGCTACCAAGAGGACCGCAAAAGCCGGCCATCCGCATAGCAGATTGCCGCGTCAAACATCAACGTCATTCTCTTCGTGCGCCACCTTGGAGCCATGGATATCTCAAGATATATTCACGCATCCAAAATGAGTAACAACCATTCCGGTCATTAGTGCAACTCTGTCACAGGAGATCAAGACGACATCTGCAGCGGAAAGTGAAAGACTGGCAGTTTAACACGTGAAAAAGCTGCCTAATAAGATGGGATAGTTGTCTAACACAGTGGCTTCGATGGCCACTGTGTTTGCTTCGGCTCGACTTCCACTGGCGGTGAAGAAACTACACAGACACGAGGACAGGCTGCTGCACGAATTGGGAGTCTTCCCAGAAAGATCGGGTTTTGCTCAAAATGCGTGTAGTTTTCTCTTTTTCTATTGCGAGGACATAGATAAATTGTAAATTGTAACAGTGGACAGGGGATCCAAGCAGGAGCTCTTTTTACTTTTCATAGTAGTAGCTACATTGCTGGCGACCGAAACGTTCAGTTTTTTTTTCTTTTTTTTTCAAGGAACTTTATTGACAAAACCAAATAAAATGTACAAACACTGTTTGGACCGATAGCTCAGTAGGCTAGTGACCGGTCCAAATACAAATATTACTCTCAGGTTCAGCCATAGAGGATTAATGATTGAAAGGAACAATAATGATATAAACGCAACATTACTGCTACAGTTGCGTACATAGGCAAGAATACAGCAAACTGCAAGTAAAATGAAATACCCACATAATTATGAGCACCAAATAAAATCGATAAGCATAATAGTACTACAATGAAGAAAAGGAAAATTAGAAAGAATATGGTTACAAAGTACAATAAAGTGCAAGCGAAGTACACGATACACTCACAAAAATTATTGCGCACACGCTATTGCATGTGCGCAACAACAAATACAAGTGTAAAGCATGTTTCAAAAACTAGGCTACATATGGGAATTTCACTAAGAAAGAAATTCAGGCAGAATTTGATTAGACTGCTAATATAGTTTACATGTCAATTTAAAATTTCTGGCGGCTTTTACCTCGATCGGCAATTCATTCCATATTTCAACACCATTGAACTCTATCAGTCGTTCACCATACACATTTCTACATTTGGGAAGGTTAAAATTACAGTTAGATGCCTGCCTAGTATTACGCGAAGGCTGGACAAATAGGCTTAATGGAAGGGGGGAGTTAGTGCTAATTATATTGTTGATCACAAGCGCAACTTTGTAGTTACGCAAGGTTAGGTACGATAGTATATTGTTGGCATCAAAAATGTAACCCCTCCATGCGATATTTCAGGGTAAGCTGCACAAACCACGTTCTGAGAGCTTTTTCTGGAGTTTGATAGCGGTGCTCACAGCTGAAACACCAGAGTGATCAACACTTTTTCTAAACCCCGTCATGCTACCTTGAGGAGGGGGGGGTATATGAAGAGAAAAACGGCGTTGAACTTTAAAAAGTTTTGTACCTACCATTAAGCATGACAAGTGACGTCATCGATCCTATCGGCACTGGAAGCGTCATATATATTACAATGAGCAGAAGTTTTCCCTCTTTTGTGCTCTCCTGTCGCCTGCAAAGATAGTATGTCAATTTTGTAAAAAATCTGCCGATATATACAGACCGCACTATACATTCACTTTATTCCGCATTCCTCCCGGTACAGAAAAAATGCGAGACAAACGAATAAAAGCTGCTATCTAAGCAGATTGACGTATGCCCTTGCCCCCCTTTGATGGCAGCGTACAGCGGCAACAACCTTACAGAAGTGAAACGCTGTCAAGGAAGATAGTTGAAATACTCAACAACTGTAAAATGTAATCAATGTTCTTACTAATAATATGACAAATTAAACAAGCCCTGTATACAGATCATAAAATGTTAATTGTATGCGTAGGTTGCTGCACTACAGTACAAAAATATAAGAAATAGCACATGCACGTAATGCTCAAGTATTTATACAAATCAGCACACACATACATATGTCCAATAGCATATGCACCATAGAAAAATGTAACTTATGCATGCTTCAAAAACGAGAACAGAAAAAGCATAAATACAGAACTTTCTTTTTTAATTGTATGTTTGAATGCCCATGCTTAATCTGTCAGTTTATATTGTTAAATTTCGAAAATATCTAGCGAGTGCGGGTTTTATTGTATTTCTTATATCTGTGTCTTGGTTGTTAGGTCTATTTAATAATGCTGGAAAGCGATGTTTTAGTCTCTTGAAACCATTATTCGTACGCGAAAAAGGGGAGCTTTCTATTTCTCATGTTGTAAGGAACTTGCAAAGTTTGCCTTAGATTACATAGCAAGGGAAAATACGTATTTGATTTTATCAGCGAGTTTTTATGCTTCATACTTGGGTTAAAACCATAAAGGTGAAGTATATGGAATATATTATATGTTGAAAAAAAAAAAAACTACATTTGCTGACCACAGATTGTTGAAAAAAGCTATATATGTTGAACAAAGCTACATAAGCTCTCTAATATAGCACAATGCACAATGGGGTTTTATTGTTGCATCTATTTGTTACATTCAGGTTGCAAAAGCATAGA
This sequence comes from Amblyomma maculatum, assembly GCF_055883805.1. Lineage (NCBI taxonomy): Eukaryota > Metazoa > Arthropoda > Arachnida > Ixodida > Ixodidae > Amblyomma > Amblyomma maculatum. The sequence continues at coordinate 109,980,265 of NC_139348.1, forward strand.
TAAAGGAGGGCTACTGGCGCGCGGCTGCACTGGTTGAGAGTATAGTTTTAACAATTCGAAAAGTCCTGATTGATTATAATCCTCGAGGTATATTCAAGATTTCTCGTATGCCACCTGTAAAATGTTTCAGGAAGGAGAAATGCGCTTTAGAGAAGCAGGCATCTCATCTCGCAGGCCTCGCGGTTCTCCATCATTTCTCTGTATAATAGCCATTTTTGCATCGCCTAGCACGGATATTGGCGGCGAAACCTCTGTGCTGAGGGCTTCTGACTTTGTCCGAAGCCGTGTCCCGAAAATGGGACTGAACCGCTTCCCGAACTGGCCCGGAAAGGTTACTATGTATCGTTCCAGTTCGAGTTCGGTTCCGAGACGGTACCAGTTCCGGCCAGAAATGCGGGTTCAGTTACGGTTTCGGAAAATGTCATGTCCTGAGGTGCATTTACTGTTTCTGAATTAGGCACGTTTAAGGGGCACCTTGGCTTCACGAGTAACAGAGCACACTGCCATATTTACAAGATGCATGTGACCAGAAAAATATTGCCCCTGCTTGCACTGCGAGCTAGTAACGTTTGAGCGGGCTTCAGCCATTGTGTGTATTTATCGTCTGGAAGCATTAGTTGGTTGCCGAGCGACTGTCGCACTGATTTGTTTTAGATAATGTTTTTTACAACCTAGATTCCTATTGCAGCCCAGAGGGTGCTAACTCTCGAAGGCGCCGAAGTGCAAATGGGGTTCATCGGAGTCAGCTCGTTATTCCAGGAATAATTGCGTATGCAAGCCCAAAAAGTAGCAGAGATGAGGTGAATCTGCCCTTGAGTAGAAGTCGCATGAGTTATACGAGAATAGCTCGGTAGCGTCCAATGGTTCTGAGGAATTTGTGCGCACGACGCATGTCACATTGCCTTCTTTCTCCCTCTTTGATGGTGCTATGAATGTTTCATGGCTCACGTGTGTGTGGAGAGGCGCGCAGGTTTGCGCGCGACCACGACCTCCGCAGTCGGAGACCCAGCAACATTAAACAACAACGCTCGAAGTCTGCGCCCGACAGCGGCGGAGGAAGAGACGTCGCTGCCCGTCACGCCGTCCTGCCAATACTGTCAACAACCCAGCGCCGTCGGGACATTTGAAGGCCGCGAGCTTTCGATTAAAGCGGCCGCAGCTTGTCTCGACTGTCGAGCTTTCAGGCGACAGGAAGCAGATGCTCGTCACAACGTTTGGACCTGTCTGGCATTTTAACCGGAATGCTTTCACGCATGTTTATAGGTGGCCTTCGGCAAGAGACATGCGGCGAGTTACGTACTATCAGTTGATAGTTATAGAAAAGCAGCAAATACCATGAATGTAGCCGAGATTCATGCGCTGCGCATACCTCTCAGCCTCGATTTTGACGGCTTGATTCCTCATCACAATATATCCCCAAGCCTGAATAAAATTTAGGGGTTATAAAGATTTCAAAGTCTAACAGCGTTTATGAACGGGATTCAAGGGGTGACGTGTCTTTCTTAACCGCTTAATGGGCAGATGGGGAAACATTGATGTTTCGTGTATGCTGGCGGTGAACAGTCTTGCTCAACTGTACACCTTGAAACTTGAGCAGTCATGCAAGCTTCCGATTAAAAGAGCTGTGAAGGAAGGACCATCAACTTTCGATTTTCTTTTTGTAGAAATTGATTGCCCGACATGGGAGGTCAGCAGTTTACAATTTTGAAACACCATAAAAACTTAAACAGGCGATGATAATTTCTCTCTACTCGTTCGTCGACGCATGCTGTAGTGATAAAGCAAGCATTATACAGCCTTGAAATCTCATTAGGAAATTTTCCGCTTTTTCACTCTTTCCTTCCCTGAAAAAAAAAAACAAAACGGAAAAAATATTTGTCTTTTCCCCAGAACTTTTTGTGTACTTTTATTTCTTGTTGTTTTTTGTTCAGGCCTTCACATCTGCAGGTATGAGCAAACATTATATGTTTTTGGGGATCGGGTGAATCATACCTTGAGAAAAAAAGTAATTTTACACAGCAATATTGTTTAAACATTAACAATTATACTTAGAGATCAGCTTTCGTTAGAAATGAAACCGTTTTTACTTTGTTCTTGCTGGCTCTATAGTTCATACAGATGTCCTGTCCTGAAAGAAATTACAGTGATTGAGACGAGAGCTGAACAGCGAACACGCCTTACGTCAAACTCGTGTTATATCGTTCACGAACCTTAAAATTCGTTTTTTGTTTTCTTTTTTCAATATAAGCTTCAGGAAAGAAAAAAACTTACTTCGAATTCAAATTGCGTGTACCGAAAAGGCTTCGAAGTCGTTATTTTAAGGGTCTTACCGCATCTACTGGGTTAAGGTTCTTGTTAAATCGACAGTGGTCAATTACGAGGCTAAGCGCATTAGTTGTCCGAATACATAAAGTGTCTGGAAGTAGAGTCGTCACCAGACTCCTTTTGGGACTCTCCATCGCGTTCATAACACTGTAGTGGCCCTTAACTTCGAAAAAAAAAAAAGGCCGCATTATTTCGTGACGCCCGGTGCGCAGCACAAAGGAGTTTACCAAACGCTCCGCATTTGCGCGTATGTGACCGGGTAACTCTACGTTGGGAAGACATCTAATCTTTTTTTCAGAGAATTGTGCGTAGAGGTAATCGGATCCTCTCAGCAGCAGCGACTGGAGAACAACACACCGGCGCTCTTGAACTCACCTAAAGCGGTGCGCAAAAAAAGAAAAGAAAAGCACTCCGTGGCGGAGCCGACCTTCGCTGCGTTCGACACATACCGATTCTGTTTTTATCGGGGAAGAATCTACACTGACTGCATCAAGTTTCCCTCGTTGTCAGACGAGCAGATCGCAGATTTTGGTGAGATCAACTCTCCCAGGGCACACGGCAAGGTCGCGCGCCCAGCCGCGTGCTCCGATAGCCTCTTTTACCGGCTTGGGGATTTTACAGCTGGGGATGAAATCGCAGCTGGACACAATGGCACGGACAGAATTGTTTTAATGCGTTAGCATTACGTTCAGCAGTGAACTCTTGAGCTGGACTGTGTGCGTGGCCACATCCACCTGCGCCGCTCAGGGAGAGGACGGCCGACGCTTGAGGAAAAGGCTCTGACCTTGAAAGAAATGAAGTTGATACGGCCGCATATCAACCTCGACTGGGTATCAATCCAGCTGTGGCACGAACCGACCCGCTTCTCTGATCACTGAGCGCGAGCACTATGCTGTCCCTGCGGCAGATCACTGCCAGTTTCTCGTACTGAGTATTGCATGCCGAATGCATCAAATCTCTTTTGTGCGCAGTGAACCTTAACTCACCTCTGCCACATTGTGGGGCTTTAATTGGTACCAAAGGTTCATATAATATGCTACCACTAAGACCTCCGGTCACCGATTTCACCGATCTCTGCCTGAAGCCTCAAAGATATAAAGCTCTGCTTTAACGAAGCAATGTAAACTGGTTTGTGTGGACTAGGTCTGGTTTGGTTTGGTTTGATGTCCCATGCAAAGTGACTCAGCTACGAGAAGTGCCGTAGTGGAGTGCTCCGGAAATTTCCACCGCCTGGGATTCTTTAACGTGTACTGACATCGCACAGCACACGGGTGCCTTGCTTTCGCCTCCATTGAAATGCGGCCGTCGCGCCCGGGATCAATCCTGCATCTTTTGGCACAGAAGTCGAGCGCACTAAATACCGCACCACTGCGGCGGGGCTGTGTGGACTAGGGTTAGCGTGTCTATAAATGGGTATGCGAGGGTCGCATGGGTCGTCCAACCCGACATTCTCATCATCACAGCCTGGAACCAATCTTTGCCCGTACTAACAGATTCAAGAACTCTTTTTTGTCTGTCTCCCAGTGGAATGCACTTCCATAAGATGTTTCCTCCGCTAATAAAGTAACAGTTTTTGAAGAAGGGGTACGAAAAGACCTGGTTTGATTTTTTTTGCTTCACTATTTGCTGAATCACTTTTTTTCCATAATGTGTTTGCACTTTACCCTGTTCGTTTTATATTTTTTGCTTTCCAATGGTAGCGCTGAAATGCATTTTCTTGTGGTTTGTATTGCCCTTCTGCTTGGTCTGTATTGACTGCAGTATGTTCAAAAAAATAAATAAAAATATAAACCTCCTATCTCTAAGGGGCTGTCTCAATTGGAAGTGGTCTAATGACGTCGGAAAACGGGGCATTTCCGGATGTCATCGGCATGTCTACGAAAAAGAGCATTGAACAAGGGTAGAGGGGAAGAAGCCTTAGTTCGCAGGCCGAGCCAACGTTTCGACAAGTGGACTTGTCTTCGTCTGGGCGTTCAGACGAAGACAAGTCCACTTGTCGAAACGTTGGCTCGGCCTGCGAACTAAGGCTTCTTCCCCTCTACCCTTATTCAATGCTCTTTTTCATAGAGTGTACCCATCTTCTTCCTCTCCTTCTACCTGGATCGGCATGTCTAGAAACACACGTCATGGGCGACGTAATGGACATGAATAAAATTAATCGAAGCGAGTACTTGTAATGAGAGTGTCGACTCATGTCAAAGCGACCGAACTTTAAACTGATTTTACGTACAAATAAAAGTCCCATTGTTTTTCTTCAGATTCAAGCCCGCGACCTTCGGGTCGCCAATCATGCTTGCAACCAACTGGCCTACGCAGGCATGTCGACTTAATAGAGATATGTATGCGCGTCTGCGTTCTGCGTCTGTTCGTGCGTGAAGTTGGCTTAATCGCGAATTCTAATTAGTACGTTTATGATATCTAAGCTCAACCTCAAGGGTATGACGCTAAATCGTTAATTACTCGCTTCCGCACATTACCTTCTCACATAGTCACTCTTCGTAGCCCACATAACCACATTAATAATAACTGATGCCGGAAGCCACGTGACGGGCATCCCCCTCACACGTTCTTAAATTGTTAATATTTTCAATTATTTAAAGCGCCTATGAATAAAAAGTTGGAGGAGACTCAAGCTCAGGGTATGGTGCGACAGCGCTATTTGAGAGATTTAGTATAGCGCGATCCGTGATCCGTCACCATGACCCACTACCGCGGGTCACCTGTGCATACGCGCTGATTGGTCCCGATACGTCAGTTCTGTGTGCCGACTTACAGTATGCGGCGCCATCTAGTGGCGTCAGGGCGGTCTGGGCATGCGCAGTGAAACGCGCGGTGGTGGATCAAGGAACCGTAAACCGTATCGCGTTCTGATAAATCTATCTAAAAGCTCCCGCTTACCGGCTCCCTTGCGGGCTTTCATTCACGTGCATCACTTGGTCACTTTCCTGTTCTTTTTTTCATTAATAGCGTAATTTGTATATCGATTATCTCACAGATACCTATCTGTCTACAATCGTAAGCTGCCATATTTCGCTTAAGACATCCGACATAAAGCATCCCTTTAAAACAAACCGTACTGATATAAGGGTGGCGTGCATGTCTGACTCCTTCTCCCAGAGTCCCGGGGGTTCCCCTCTCATCCGAGCTACTCATCTCAAAGGATGTCCCGATGACCTCGGCCATGTCATGTGTCCTCGTGACGTCGCAGAGGTCGCCAACAAATGCAACAAATGTCATGCCATATGCAAGCTACCACCTGCAAAAGATACGCTCGTAATTTTTCATACACAATGCCGACGAAGAATATTTTGAAGAACAGGACAATCAAAGCTGTTCGGTTAACACTCTTTGCTGTTCTGGCCCGGAAGTCATTATCGTATTGTAATTTTACGCATTAATTGTAGTGGTGAACATTTATTTGTGTGGTTTAATTGCTACTACTACTGCTGTTGCTACTAGCACTACCATTGGAATTTCTACTTTTGACTGCTACACGTGGGACGACAGTTGCCCCTTGTCGTCACCCCGGCTATACCTCCACTGAACGACAATTTCCTATTTCATTTCTCTTTAATTATTGTTGCCTCAGAGAAGGTGTCGTTGCTGCTTTCCTGGAGGTTTCCTTTTATGCCCTTACACTAGCGCCTGCCTGCCCGCAGCTAACAACTCGTTATATTACAGGCTGACAGACTCCACATTATGTGCCCAGCCTAAGACATTTTGGGCAGCTTTCCATCGAGACTGCCGGCCCTTAATGTCGCTAATAGTACTTCAATATTCTAAGCATAAAACTAATCATTGCCTTTACTACCCTCCGCTAATTGAGTGCGCGCATTCCAGTTTTGTTAGGTAATCTGTGGTTACCATCGTAAAATTTGCCGCTTAACGAAGGGGCGGTTTTCGCGCTAGCCAGTGTCTTTTATTTCCTCCAGTTCACCTTGAATCCTGCTTTTAGAGCGTATCTGTTAGGCTCCCATCCCTAGATTTCGCGACGTCGTTGCTGGCATAGTAATTGGCCTGGTAGGTGCAGTCGACGTAACATGTCACCTTCCCCCAACGGCAGGTAGTGGTAGAGCGAAACGACACCTGCAACGGCTATACCAGATGGAAAAGAGTGATCTGTAAATGCATTTTTCGGCATAGAGGGAAGAGAGGGTCTGAGGTTACGGGTTGCCTATAGCATGAGCCGTGAGGCGAGAGCGAAGAAATGTGTAACCGAAACGAGGCTGTCACGGGAAGAATTTGGAGGATAGCTATCGTGGAAAAAGGAGGCTATGACGCAAACAGGAGAATGGCCAACCTGAGGTTGGGCATTCTCTATGTGTTGTCTACCGAAGGGTTGTCTACTATTGAAGAACAAGGTCATGGCGCAGGAATGCTCCCCCCCCCTCCCCCCGAGACCGGCGAAAGCGGATGAGAGGATTGCGGCTGGGCGCTGAGGAAGGCAGCATGGGAAGAGAGAAAAGTGGAAACGTAATGGAAAGCGGAGGCTGATACGTAATATTACTCCGCGGAAGTTAAGGAATCCAGTTCAATGGAAGCTCGGCGTCGGTGCTGTAGCCGTCGTTGTGAGCGAAAAATCATAAACTAACCTCCGGCAGGAGGGGGGGGGGGGGGGGGGAGGGGGCAGGTCGTAACGATTTCAGGCATGGCGGTGGTCGAGACTGCTACTTTAGCTGGCAGCTGCCTACACAGCTTGTGCCAAATGGGATATTTTATACCCGAGTTAACCATGCAAGCCCCAAGCTATGCAGGGACGTCCGGATGCATTGTTTACAGAAATTCTTTACATCTTTAGCCTTCTTTCGTGTAATGGGGCAGCTTACGTAAAACTGTACGCTGCGTGTGATATGATGTGCATGAACCCTTACGTAGATCTGGTAGGGGGTGGCGGAGACGCGGAGACTACCAATGAGGCCACGTCGTAGACTTGAAGGTGGAGCTTATATTTTTTTTTTTTTTGTGGTGAAGTATCTTTGCTCAGAAACATGGTTGGCGTCCACTTTGTCTAAACGCCGCTCGAGGCAAGGTCGTCGGGCCATGGCAGTGGAGCCGACAGATGTCATTCAGGGCCTAATTTGACGGCCACTTGAAAGGATTGCCAGTTGAAAGATAATCATGTCGTAAAATATAAAGCGAGATAGAACTGCGAATTCATTGAAACAGCCGTGTCTCAAATTCCTTACCTAAACTTATGACAAGACTGAAATACCTAAACAGCTGCAGTAATGTCATTACCGATCGTAGTGATCGTCGGCCGATATTTGCTTATTACTCTTGATAATATGCTGTAAAGTTGGCGCTTAGTAGCTGGATCCTTTACACCTATGGCGTGAAGCCCTCACAACGTTACACGATACGTGCTACAACACAGACCACGTGCGTATCCAGATGTGTACATGCGAGCAAGTTCGCGATATAAACGGGATAATAATAAAGTGTCCACCGCTGGAGCACTGTCTACGGGAGCCTTGACAATGACTATTAATACTGCATTCGCCGTATGGCAATGGCAACAAACAAGCGGCCTTGACCTTCAACTCGAAATATAATTCCTGAAAAGCCCTTCCACCCCTCACAATCTTAGCGCTGCCAGTTGGCGAGCAATGTCCTAAACGCATGTAAACACCTGTGCACGAGACCGCGTACTAGATTTCATTATTCCAGAATGGGCGACCTTCGCGCTTCAAAACAAAGAAAAATTGGGGTGAGTCGTTCCAAATGGTCACTCCAGGCGAACGCAAAGCGAATCAACCCAGCCACACACATCCTGCTCTCCGCACAGTGTGCCATTCCAAAGCGCTGGTATTGGGTGGCTAGAAGGGCCGTGCGACACCTAAAGAGTAGCGGCCGGCCGCAGCTTTTCCAGTGGACGATGCCTGCTTGCCAAAATCGCCTAAGGCATAACACGAGAGTAAGGTAGGGCAGCCGTCCAGCGCAGCAAGGAGAGCGGATCGCCCGGCAACGGTTGTATTACCGCTAGAAGCCCGTCCGCAACCGAACATCCGGCCGCAACCAGCGCCACTCTCCGTTCGTCGATCCATAGACGCATTCGGCTTTCGAGTGAGGCAATCTTCGCAAGCTCGTTCAGGGGCACGTCACCAAGACGTTGCACGTGCTGGCCAGCTAGCCCAAGAAATATCTGGGCCGGGCGATATAGTGTGCCCTCTCCGCCGAGCTCACTGCTGCCCGCCAGGACGAGATCCCGAAGCTCTGCTGCCGCTGCTGGAGAGCGCCTTCACGCTTACGGTGACGACGACGTCGTCCCTGAGATGTGGCCTTTCTTCTCCTCCACTAGCTAGCGTCTTGGTCTCTTTCTCTCTCGCTCATTCGCTCTTATTGCTCCGGTGCGCGGAAAGACCCTTGCCACTACCTGGGCGGGAAAGGAGAGAAGCGGGAATACCATCGCGTCGGAGCGGTTTGGAGAGAGCAAAAGGGGCGCTTTCTCCGCTGTGGTGAGAGTCGTCGTCGTCGGCTCGTCGTAGCTCCGACTCCTTTGGCCATTCCGGCGGATCTCCGCTGCTCCGCCGCTCTCCTTTCATCTCATCTCGCGCTGAAGTTGCAGTTGGCCCCGCAGAGGGGTACGGCGTCTGGAAGGATGAGGACGCTATAGAACACGAAGTGCAGTGCGTGAGACAGAAGGTGTGACCTACCGCTCTTGAGTGCTTCTTCTTAAATTTTTTTTTTCGGGGGTGTTACTGTCGCCACTTCGGCCTGTGTGCATGTGTGTGTCTGTGCGCAGTCGCCTCGGCTGGGAGCTGAAGAAGTAGCTCCTGTGACCAGAGACCGCAGTCGGATTGCTGCGGCCTTCGACGGTCCTGGACTTTGTGGACGTCACCGGGCCGTGGGAAGAAACCATTCGTTGTAGTTTCAAACGCGTTTTACCCGAACTACTTCACTACTCATTGGATCTACTATGGAAAAACGAGAAATCTGAGGTGCCCTGTCTGAGTGGTTACGCCTGAGATCACTCTACTTATTCTATACGAAGTCCACATAGCAAGGCAAAACGTTCACGCGTCGTCAACTTCAGCCATCCCACCTCGCGGTCCTGGAATAGAAAGGACCCGTTGCTACAACACTGGTTGACGGCTTCATATACTGGTGAGTGCTGATTTAGTAAAAAATGCAAGAATTCTTTCATTTTGCGTTGTGGTACTTGAAGGACTAATTTCATGTCAAAACTAAAAAGTACTGCTGCGTAAGCAGAAAGAACAATGGGTGTGTTTCCTGATTTCAAATGAAAAGACGTGAAAGTAAGCGCAATACACGTGAAATATTTTCAATTTATGGTATCCTTGAGACACTTCCTAAGGAAGGAAACCGGTGATATTTATTGAGCTTATGACAACTCCTTCGAAACCTTCACTCTGATACATACGTCTTAAGACTACTACGTGCTCGTCTATTGTTCTCAGCAAGAGAAGAAGGTTATACCTTTCAAGGATCTTCAGTAGATCTCCACTAGAGGCGAGCAAGGCCTTTTGAGCGGTACCTCTCCGCACTGGTGCTCGTAAGCTGGAGGCTTAGAACTTCCATAATTCGCCGTAGTTATGTAGCCCTTGTTCGAGCAATATAGACCACCGGAGATCTTGTACAGATCGGCCTTAAGCTCTAGGGTATACTCCTCCTAATGACATCATTTCGTGCTGGAGAACTGAAAGCACCACTGGCTGCAAGCGGGGACAGACACCTTGAAAACGTTCCCCGTTATCTGGGCATTCATTTACTCCAATAACACTGTCGTTGTCTTCGTGAACGTGTCCCTCCTGCGGGAAGGTCATACCTGGCGACACCATCTTTGCCCGTGTGGGCACATACACTCTCTATGTGTATCTTATATTCGCGTGCATGCGCATGC